>NC_045728.1:21138084-21148035 GCF_009834535.1 Camelus ferus
AGCTGTTTTTTTTTTTCGCCAGTCCCGCGGCCTGGGGAGGGTGGGGCTCCGGCGAAAGGACGAGGGGCGGGTTCCCCTCCCGATCTCAGAGAAGCTCCCAAAAGGGCAGCGGCGTGCCCACCTGCCGCCACCTCGGGCGGCCGCGAACCATTCAAATCGCCCGCGCCAAGAGGTACCCGGCGCTCGCGATTGGCTGAGCCGGACCAGCGCCCCTGGGCGGGGCCGGCCCCCTCGCAGCGGCCGCGGGTCCCGCCCCCACGCAGGGGCCGCGGGTCCCGCCCCGCTGGTGCGCATGCGCGCAGTCCCCAGAGGAAAGAGTCTGCGCACACCCCCGCCCGGCCTCCGACTCGCGCCGCGGCTCCCTCCCCTGTCCGCGGAGGCTTGTCGGCTCGGCGAGACAGCAAGAGCTGCGGCCGGCAGGGGGCTGTGCGGACCCAAGGCGGCTGCGGTGGCGCCGGCCTGTGGAAAATGCCACCAGGCGGCGCTTCGGTTCGTTGCTCGTGTGACGGCCGTTCCCCGCCCCCCCATCCCTGAACCCCCTGCGACCGCCGGGGAAGAACCGGCCCGCGCAGTGAGTACCGCACCGAGACGCTTCGGCGGGAACGAGGCCGACGGCCGGCTGTGCCGGTTGCGCCCCTGAGGTGAGTGCGGGCTGCGGCGGCGGCGGCGGCGGCGGCGGCGGCGGCAGGGCGCGGGGCGCGGGAAGGACGGGGGTTGCGGCGGCTGCCACCCCGGGTCCCCGCGGCGGAGGGAGGCCGCGCGGGCCTCTGCGGGGCGGGGAGGGCCGGCGCCGTCAGTGTTTAGTCTCAGCTATTCTGATGTCTAGTTTTGTGCCCTTTGCTATGTCCAATCCTATATGAATTTCTGTTTTTATCTGATCGCATGGGACTAGCCCAGTGGTTCTCCAATTGGCTGGACATTCAAATTGCTTGGAAAACTTTTTAAAAACATAGGGGCCTGCAGCCTTCCCCAGACAAGTTAATTCAGAATTTCTGAAGGTGGGGCTGAGGCATTAGTATTTTCTTAAGCTCCCTGTGTGATTATAATGAGTCCAACAATCACTCCCAACTCTAAAACGTTCTGACATTTTATAAAACTTGCCGATTGAGAACCTCAGCATGTGTTTCAAATGAGTTCAGAGGAGAGAATTTCCAGTGTTAGGTGTTGGTGTTTGTTCTATCAGTTGCATTCACAATGTAGGCTGACAAGGGGAAAAAAAAAAAAAACAACAACAAGAAAAAAAAATTCACAGGGAAGGTAGACAGGCCGTGCAAAGGAGAGCTCAATCACAGAAGAGCTGTCTCCAGGAGACCAAAGTCATGCTCTTTAACATTCTAAGTGATTGGTTTGTGCAGTGAACCAAATCTGAGCAGTTCCAATGTTTGAAAATGTAATGACTTAAATAGAAATACTAATATACCCTTCAAGGTCATGAAACAGTTCCTTGGCCTTAGGAAACGTGTAACTTCTGTGAGCTCATGTAGGTCAATTTGATGGGCCTCTTATAACCTTAAGATTCATCTTGCTCCTTATCTTTCCTCTGCATTAAAATATGTTAATACCAGCTTTGGAATCAAATCAATTCTTTTCTTTTTAAATCTGCCTTTTTAAAACTTCCTTTGTATTTGCAGAATTACCAAGGAGTTGTTAAAAATTACCGTATTTTCTACCTCTGAATGAAATTAAGCAAAGACCGAAGTACGAAAAGGTCATCGAAACAAGAGACTATAAAAGAAACCTGAGAATAGCGGTACCTTGCTAATGATAGCCTAAAATTTAATTTAAAGTCAGTCCTGAAACTGTGTAATGGTTAAGGATTGAGTTTCTATCCTCATCCACATGTTTAAAGAATCTTCTGTATTGGCTATCTCTAACCAAATTAGTGGGAATGGGAGAGGGCGGGGAACAGCTCACTAAGAATCTACTCATCTATAGTCCTTTTATCTTTTCATTTAGAAGGGTAAGCTACTGAATGTCATATATATAATGCGGTACATAAAATGTGATAAATGCTGCACCTAACACACAAAGTCTACAATAGACCATAGATCTACAAAGGACTATGATCTATGGATCAGAACTAGCAGAGTTAACATCAACCCAGTTCCTAGCAAACGTTGCTAACTTATGGCCATAGCTATCATTTCGGACCCAATACCCCCTTTATAAAAGCAAATATTCTGTAGACCCCCTTCCCTTCCAAATGAGGCACTCTATCTTCAACTATAATTTTTAAGTAAATTTAAATCAATTTAGAATAATGGAATATATGTTATTGTACATTCATAACTATACTATATTCCTATTCCTACACCCCGCTTAATTATAATAAGTAAGTTAGGATCAGGGAAAGCAATATGAGAAATTATCCCACACGGGAAGTTCAGGAAAAATGAAAGAGCAAAGGCAGAGATGGACTCTCAGCTACTAGCAGGCCAGTTTTATCTGTAGACGATCACAGACAAAGGGGGAAAAATACTTAACTGGAGTATGTATAACATGCTAAGATAAATTACAATCTGTCAATGTTGACCAAGAGTGAGGAAGTTTGATATTCTTGTGAATGAGCTATTTATAAACGTACTTATAAACCAATTCAGTGTGTTATGACACGAGTTAAGAGTGCCAATGAAGTGCCCTGGAAACATTTCATCCCAGAGCCAGCCACATGTCCAAAGATGCATTCAGTCTGTGGTGGGAAAGAAAAGTGGGCCGGGGGCTCCAGATGAGGGGAGCCGTGTAGCAACTTGGGGCAAGGACGCAGATGCCAAAGCTGGGCCTGTCCGACAGGGAGCTCAGGAGGGACTCAGCTGCTGCTTTGGGAGGTGGCAGGAGGTGGGGGGAGGGGATAGCCCGACCCTGGCTCCTGAAGCACCCCTCCCCTCCCTTCCTACTTGGGTCCCACACAGCGCCCCTCACTGCATCCTGCCTTGGCCTACCTGTGCCCCACATACACCCCGATGCTTCCCTCCCCGTTGCCTGACCCCGAGCCTCCCTGCCTGCCTTCGACCATCCCCAGTACCCCCATCGTGCCGTGACCTACCTGCACCTGGGGCTCCATCCTGCTTCCCTGCTGGGGACTGGCCTTCTTGGACATGTGCGTCTCCTGGCAAGCTCTGGAGCCCTGAAGTACCTGAAATAACCGTAAGTTCAGGAAAAGAATAAAGCTCAATGATAAAGAAAATCTCTATCATTTTATTCATTGAATCATGTTGTTTATGTTTACATATAAAATATGCATATCTGTGTGCATATGCATGGCTATATTTTGGGTTTTTATGTAATAAAATTACATATTAACATTTTATTTCTTTAAAACATTGACGCATTGTGGCAAAACGTTAGCATTTAAAAATCTTTCTTTTCAGAAATCAGATCGTATACAAATGCTTGAAGTTTCTTTTTCACCTTTCCTTTATCCCATTCCCTTCTTTGCATCCAAAGAGGTAACCGTTATCCTGAAGTCAGTGTTGTTTTACTTTCCCAGCTGTTTTTTTTTTTTCGCCAGTCCCGCGGCCTGGGGAGGGTGGGGCTCCGGCGAAAGGACGAGGGGCGGGTTCCCCTCCCGATCTCAGAGAAGCTCCCAAAAGGGCAGCGGCGTGCCCACCTGCCGCCACCTCGGGCGGCCGCGAACCATTCAAATCGCCCGCGCCAAGAGGTACCCGGCGCTCGCGATTGGCTGAGCCGGACCAGCGCCCCTGGGCGGGGCCGGCCCCCTCGCAGCGGCCGCGGGTCCCGCCCCCACGCAGGGGCCGCGGGTCCCGCCCCGCTGGTGCGCATGCGCGCAGTCCCCAGAGGAAAGAGTCTGCGCACACCCCCGCCCGGCCTCCGACTCGCGCCGCGGCTCCCTCCCCTGTCCGCGGAGGCTTGTCGGCTCGGCGAGACAGCAAGAGCTGCGGCCGGCAGGGGGCTGTGCGGACCCAAGGCGGCTGCGGTGGCGCCGGCCTGTGGAAAATGCCACCAGGCGGCGCTTCGGTTCGTTGCTCGTGTGACGGCCGTTCCCCGCCCCCCCATCCCTGAACCCCCTGCGACCGCCGGGGAAGAACCGGCCCGCGCAGTGAGTACCGCACCGAGACGCTTCGGCGGGAACGAGGCCGACGGCCGGCTGTGCCGGTTGCGCCCCTGAGGTGAGTGCGGGCGGCGGCGGCGGCGGCGGCGGCGGCGGCGGCAGGGCGCGGGGCGCGGGAAGGACGGGGGTTGCGGCGGCTGCCACCCCGGGTCCCCGCGGCGGAGGGAGGCCGCGCGGGCCTCTGCGGGGCGGGGAGGGCCGGCGCCGTCAGTGTTTAGTCTCAGCTATTCTGATGTCTAGTTTTGTGCCCTTTGCTATGTCCAATCCTATATGAATTTCTGTTTTTATCTGATCGAATGGGACTAGCCCAGTGGTTCTCCAATTGGCTGGACATTCAAATTGCTTGGAAAACTTTTTAAAAACATAGGGGCCTGCAGCCTTCCCCGGACAAGTTAATTCAGAATTTCTGAAGGTGGGGCTGAGGCATTAGTATTTTCTTAAGCTCCCTGTGTGATTATAATGAGTCCAACAATCACTCCCAACTCTAATAAAACGTTCTGACATTTTATAAAACTTGCCGATTGAGAACCTCAGCATGTGTTTCAAATGAGTTCAGAGGAGAGAATTTCCAGTGTTAGGTGTTGGTGTTTGTTCTATCAGTTGCATTCACAATGTAGGCTGACAAGGGGAAAAAAAAAAAAACAACAACAAGAAAAACAAATTCACAGGGAAGGTAGACAGGCCATGCAAAGGAGAGCTCAATCACAGAAGAGCTGTCTCCAGGAGGCCAAAGTCATGCTCTTTGACATTCTAAGTGATTGGTTTGTGCAGTGAACCAAGTCTGAGCAGTTCCAATGTTTGAAAATGTAATGACTGAAATAGAAATAGTAATATACCCTTCAAGGTCATGAAACAGTTCCTTGGCCTTAGGAAACGTGTAACTTCTGTGAGCTCATGTAGGTCAATTTGATGGGCCTCTTATAACCTTAAGATTCATCTTGCTCCTTATCTTTCCTCTGCATTAAAATATGTTAATACCAGCTTTGGAATCAAATCAATTCTTTTCTTTTTAAATCTGCCTTTTTAAAACTTCCTTTGTATTTGCAGAATTACCAAGGAGTTGTTAAAAATTACCAGTATTTTCTACCTCTGAATGAAATTAAGCAAAGACCGAAGTACGAAAAGGTCATCGAAACAAGAGACTATAAAAGAAACCTGAGAATAGCGGTACATTGCTAATGATAGCCTAAAATTTAATTTAAAGTCAGTCCTGAAACTGTGTAATGGTTAAGGATTGAGTTTCTATCCTCATCCACATGTTTAAAGAATCTTCTGTATTGGCTATCTCTAACCAAATTAGTGGGAATGGGAGAGGGCGGGGAACAACTCACTAAGAATCTACTCATCTATAGTCCTTTTATCTTTTCATTTAGAAGGGTAAGCTACTGAATGTCATATATATAATGCGGTACATAAAATGTGATAAATGCTGCACCTAACACACAAAGTCTACAATAGACCATAGATCTACAAAGGACTATGATCTATGGATCAGAACTAGCAGAGTTAACATCAACCCAGTTCCTAGCAAACGTTGCTAACTTATGGCCATAGCTATCATTTCAGACCCAATAGCTCTCCATTCCCTTGCTTAGCCCTGGAAACTACCATTCTACTTTCTGTCTGTATGATTTGACTGTTTTAGGCACCTCATATACATGGAATCATACAATATTTGTCCTTCTGCTTTATTTCACTTAGCACAGTGCCTTTAACACCTGTCCATGTTGTAGCATGTGTCATAATTTCATTCCTTTCTCAGACTGTATAGTAACACTCTACTATATATAATACCACATTTTGCTTATCCAGTCATGTATAGATGGACATTATTTTCATCTTTTGTTTATTATAAATAATGGTGCCATGAAGATTGGTGTACAGATACCTGTTCAAGTCTCTATTTCCAATGCTTTTGTTTACATATGAGAGGTGGAATTACTGAATCATATGGTAATCGTGTGTTTAATTTTTTGAGGATATAAATATTTTAAAATTTTATATTTCAAGTGTTTGTTAGTCTTTAAAAGTAAAATGAATTTTGGGGTGTTGACTTTATACCCTGTGATACTGTTAAATTCACTCACTAGTCCTAACATTTTATAGATTCCTTTGGATTTTCTACACAGAGAGTCATCATCTTTGAAGAAAACAGTTTAACTTCATCTTTGATAATATTAATGCCTTTTTTTCTTTTTGCCTTATTTCATTGGCTCAGACCTCCAGTGCCATATTGAATAGAAATGGTGAGAGTGGATATCCTTGTTAAATTCTTAGCCTTGGGGGAAGGAATGTAATATTTCACTATTAAATGTTACCTTACCTGTAGAATTTTTTTAAAGCTACCTTTGTCTGATTGAGAGAATACTCTAATATTTCTAGTTTTCTAAGGAGTTTTAAAAATATCATGAATGGATATTAAATTCAGTAAATTCTTAGTGGTTTTTGATGATCTGAATATAATAATTGAATGTTATTTGTTCAACAAATATTTATTATCTACTAGCCAGTATACAGAAGTAAACGAAATGTACAAAATCACTACCCTCTTGGAACTTATGTTAAAATATATAGAGATAAAGTATAAACAACAAAAAAATAGATATTATATATTATACTAGAAGGTGGTAGTTGCTGTAAGGAAAACAATTAAACAAGGAAAGGGGATGGGGTGTCATGGTTAGAGGAAGCAGTTGCAATTTTAAACTAGAGTGGTCAGAGAAGGACGTACTGAGTGAGTAAGTATTTGAGCTGAAGGTGGTGAGTGAGGAAGTCCTGCAGATAGCCTGGAAAGGTCTGGATGATATCTGGGAAAAAGGGTGTTCTTGTCAAGGGGAACAGTAAGTGCAGAGTGTAAAGGCAGAACTCCACTTTGTGTGTTTGGGGGCAGCAAGAAAGGTGGTGTGGCTGGAGGGGAGCAAGTGGTGGGTGACAAAACAGTGCTGGGAGTAGCAGTAGCAGTAATGGAAATAATGCTAGTGATAACAGAGCCCGATACCCGTTGTCTAACAGCTGCCTTCTGCCAGACACTGTCCCAAGTTCATGAAACAGTAACAGCAAGAGATGAGGTCAGAGAAGTAAGTGAGATACATGGGACAAGTCACTCTTGTTGGCCAGAGTAAGAACTTGGGATTCTGAATGATGTGGAGCCACTTTTAGGTTTTGAGCAGATAAATGTTGATCTAACTTAAGCATTAGTAGAAGTGCTGAGGCTGCTGTGCTGACAGTAGATGAGGGTTGAACCAGCAAGGCCAGTGAGGAAGCTGTTGTGATAATCTGCACAGTCCCTGGTGGTTTGGAGGTGGTGAGCAGGTGTTGGGATCTGGATCCGGTTTAAGGAGAGAATGGGCAAGATTCTCTGTTGGATTGGAAGTGGGTGAAGGAGAAGGAACATACAAGAATGACTCTGAGGTTTTGGCTGAGGGGCTAAATGTGGAGTTTGAGGTGGAGTGGAGTAGGTTTATCTGAGTGGGGTGAGAACTAGATTTTGACATGGTAAATCTATTCTTTTGCTAAATTTTCAACTATGCTATGAGAAGGAACCATGGAAAGTTAGAAAAATAGGTTAAAAGTAATGGTGTTTAAATTCAGCACTTTTGAAAAAAAAGTCTTTAGATGGATCGTTTCTTTAGGAATCCAGGTTTGACCTTAGGATATTGGCTGCAACTTTTCCCCCCTCTGTTTCCTATGGCAGCTGCTTACTATTCTAATATTAAGTTTATAACTTGCAGATTCAGAGATCTGAATTTCACAAACAAGTATCCTTTAAAAGGGTTTGGAGATTGATACAAGACTGCCAATGTTTTATTTTTCCAACTCCTTTTTTACTAAAAGTTTTATTTGATCTCAACCTCATGTCATGAAAGGAAGGTTTTTTTGTTTGTTTGTTTGTTTGTTTTTTCCCCCCACCAAAAACTAAAAGACAACAATGGAAGGACAAAGTGTCATACAGCCATTTAACTTTTGTGACTTCTCTTCAACCATATACGTTCAAAAGTACACGCCTTAAAGAGTGTGGGACAGTCTGTCAGCTGTTTTGGTTCCACTTACTGAGCACGTACTCTGGACTGATGAAGGCATGGAAGGTGTGGATCTTCCCTTCTCCTAGCAGGTCTGGGTGTGCAGCGAATCTTCTGTTCCCCTGAGTCTACAGCCCCATGTCCCTCAGCTATGTGCCATTCAGGTCTTTAAGAGGTTTGTTTTTAAAAACATCATGACACTTAAAGGGAGCCCAATTATTTCATCAGATACACTCAACCATAGGATTAGCAATCTATTCCATGCTGTAGGAAAATTAGGCTGTGATTGGCTTGGACTTCATTTGTGTACCTTCATAAGAAATTTTGAAGGATAATTTTGGCTGTATGCAACTTTTCCAATAAGGAATCACTTTACTCCATCTTAACATATTGTTGCACTGTGGTCTCAGAACAAAGGATAACCCTTTACATAGACTATTTTAGCCTATGGATAAATGCGTTTTGTTGCCCTTATTTTTCTTATTTTGTTGTAGATGGGTCAAATTTTCATTAGAGATATTCATCAATTCTCAGACCTGCAACTGAAAATCAGTAATTCAAGGAAGTGGATTAGTTTTCATGAATGAAAACACTTGGGATCTGGATGAGAGAGTTATTTCCTAACCCAAAGTCACAGATAGTGGAAGTATCATCTCCAGCCTCCCTGGTGTTCTTCAGAAGTAGAGTTGAAAGATCTGATGTGTCAGGGCCGGGCCCAGAGCCAGGCACATAGTGGGGGAAAAACAAATGTTAATTCCTTTCTCCAGCTTTATCATCCTTCCCAACTTTATCCCATTTCTAAATGTCACAGTTGGGATTTTTAGCCCTGGCTAGATCAAGAGATGTCAGATGGTAGAGACAGCTGAGTCTTGAGACAAAGCTGAGGTCTCTTTGAGGTATCAGAGTGGAGGACAGGCAAGTTCAATTTCTGGAAGGTGAGTTGAGCTGGTGTCCTGAGGCATAAAGGCAAAAGGCAAAAGGCAAGAAAAGTATAAACGATGGGTGGTTGTTGATATAGGGAAGAATTGGCTATCAGGAAACTGTAGGCCCTGCCTGAAGGCTGTAGAGAAGAAGCCATGGGCTGAACTGATAAACAAGCTGTGAGAAATGTCAGGTAGCTGGCTGGATAAGAGATGGCTACTCAATGTGTCCAGCTTGGACGGCTGGCTAGCCAACTGACGGGTAAGATCCTCAGAGGAGGACAACCCTAAGACAGGCACAGCCGGCTGGACCACAGATGGCCTACTCAGGTGTCCAGCTATGGACGGCTGGCTAGCCAATCGAGGGTAAGATCCTCAGAGGAGGACAACCTAAGACAGGCACAGCCGGCTGGACCACAGATGGCGTACACAATGTGTCCAGTATGGACGGCTGGCTAGCCAATGACGGGTAAGATCCTCAGAGGAGGACAACCTAAGACAGGCACAGCCGGCTGGACCAGAGACGGCGTAGTCAATGTGTCCAGTATGGATGGCTGGATAGCCTACGACGGGTAAGCTCCAGGGAAGCTCTGGAGCCCTGAAGTACCTGAAATAACCGTAAGTTCAGGAAAAGAATAAAGATCAATGATAAAATCTCTATCATTTTATTCATTGAATCATGTTGTTTATGTTTACATATAAAATATGCATATCTGTGTGCATATGCATGGCTATATTTTGGGTTTTTATGTAATAAAATTACATATTAACATTTTATTTCTTTAAAACATTGACGCATTGTGGCAAAACGTTAGCATTTAAAAATCTTTCTTTTCAGAAATCAGATCGAATCAAATGCTTGAAGTTTCTTTTTCACCTTTCCTTTATCCCATTCCCTTCTTTGCATCCAAAGAGGTAACCGTTATCCTGAAGTCAGTGTTGT
>NC_045728.1:21148135-21173868 GCF_009834535.1 Camelus ferus
ATCCTCATCCACATGTTTAAAGAATCTTCTGTATTGGCTGTCTCTAACCAAATTAGTGGGAATGGGAGAGGGCGGGGATCAACTCACTAAGAATCTACTCATCTATAGTCCTTTTATCTTTTCATTTAGAAGGGTAAGCTACTGAATGTCATATATATAATGCGGTACATAAAATGTGATAAATGCTGCACCTAACACACAAAGTCTACAACAGACCATAGATCTACAAAGGACTGTGATCTATGGATCAGAACTAGCAGAGTTAACATCAACCCAGTTCCTAGCAAACGTTGCTAACTTATGGCCATAGCTATCATTTCGGACCCAATACCCCCGTTATAAAAGCAAATATTCTGTAGACCCCCTTCCCTTCCAAATGAGGCACTCTATCTTCAACTATAATTTTTAAGTAAATTTAAATCAATTTAGAATAATGGAATATATGTTATTGTACATTCATAACTATACTATATTCCTATTCCTACACCCCGCTTAATTATAATAAGTAAGTTAGGATCAGGGAAAGCAATATGAGAAATTATCCCACACGGGAAGTTCAGGAAAAATGAAAGAGCAAAGGCAGAGATGGACTCTCAGCTACTAGCAGGCCAGTTTTCTCTGTAGACGATCACAGACAAAGGGGGAAAAATACTTAACTGGAGTATGTATAACATGCTAAGATAAATTACAATCTGTCAATGTTGACCAAGAGTGAGGAAGTTTGATATTCTTGTGAATGCGTCCCCGATGCCCATCTGCCGCCTCCCCTCCCTTCCCGCCTTCCCGGCACCCATTTCTGCCCATGGTCGGAGCCCGCAGTAGAAGCCTTTGGAATGTGGGTGCTTCCACTCAGTGCTCTGGGGGCAGGTGCAGGTGGTGGTGTCATCTGTGTCCTCATCTCGCACTCTTTCCCTGGGAGGACCCTCCGCGGGGCTCATGGTGTCCGATATGGGCATGTCTTGCTGCTGCCTGGGTTTAGCCGGGTGGCCCCGGGCCATGAGTTATTTCAGGGGCGAGCGGGAGGCGGTGTTGTAGGACCAGAAGTGAGCACAGTGGTCAGCAGTCTGTGTCCAGAGAAACAGCCCAGCTGTGGTGAGTCAGGGCGGGCCGGGAGCCTTCCCGTTACCAGGCCCCCCCACCAGGCGCTGTGGGCGCGGTGTGCGGGAACCCGGGAGCAGGCCGTTCATGGTCAAGACGGAAACACGCAGCCCGCCCCGGACTCCCAGCAGGTGGACAGTCCTGCCACCATCCCCCAGTGGCCTCACCGCCCAGACCGCTGTCCCTGGGCCGTGCACCATCTCAGGATTTAGGGAGGAAAACACAGCATGCTTAAGTGGTTTCTGAGGAGTGTATGTGTGAGAGAGAGAGCTGCAAAGAAAACATTCAGGCAAATTCCCTTCCAAAATTAAACTGTTAATTTCACACTGAAGTGGTTGGTCAGGTTTAGAATTCCAGCGTCTTCAAAAAGGAAAGCGTGGACGGTGGAGGGGGTGGAGGCAGGCTTGAATTCTAGGTGATCTATTCAGGAGACTTTATTCTAGGGAATACTCTGTTTTCTCCTCTGAGAAATGGGTTTGTGGGTGCCTGCTTCATGAGAGGGCTTCAGGAGTTGGGTGAGGCCATCCCGGGAGCAGAGCGATCCTAGCACATCCTTCAGCAGAGCCTGGCTCCAGGACGTTGGCCACATCGCAGGAGTGGGTGTTCCCCGCGGTCCCTCTTCCTCTGATGATGGGCATGATTCCTGCGGCCTCACCTGGATGCACCCCTTCCTGCAGTCCTGCTCCCCTTTTCTGCCTCCTCTGACCCACCAGAGTCCAGGAAGCGTCCCTGCCCCACTCCACCTGGCCCTCCTTTCCCAGATCCCAGGCTGGTCCGCTCGCACAGTCAAGACTCTGCTGAATATTCCGTGTCCGCCTCCTTTCCCAGCTAACTAGCAGCCGTGGCCAGTGCCAGGTAAACTTTTCTGGAGAGGATTTTTCTGTTTTCCTCCATTGAAGACTTGCAGGGAGGCTGTGGTGAGCGCTTTTGAAATGAAAAGTTGCTTTTTAAGCGAACCTGTCACAAAAGTACAACATAAGCTTCGTAGACTCGATACGTAGAAGAGAGGATGGTTACAGGGAGCTTAATGAACCCCTCAGGTTTTGCATCAATTTTTTTGTGGGAAGTGGGGCCTGGGCAGCTGAACATATTCCAGGTCAGTTCTGCACCTTTTTAGTGGCTGAGTGGCTGGTACATTCAAGGAGGTGGAGCTGAGATGCAACCCTTCACACACCTGTGGGCACACACCCGTGAGCACACCCCTGTGAGCACACCTGTGGGTGCACACCCGTGGGTGCACACCTGTGAGCACACCTGTGGGTGCACACCTGTGAGCACAGGTGCACATTTATCAGTCTGTGTTCAGCTAGAATGGGGATTTTTTTTTCATTTTCATTGTTTTGTTTTTCCTGTCTTCCCCATTGTCTTTGCTTAGTTTTGCTGTATTTTCTGTGTGTCTCTCTCCCTCCTGGTGAGATCGCCCCCTTTCAGCAGTCACGGGGTGGGGGGTGGGAGTCTGTCCTGCAGCCCCTCCTGGGGCAGGACCATCCACTGGTTCTTTTCCAGACAAGAACCTCCCTGGTGGGTCGTCAGCAGAAGCGGCCAGAGCTGTCACGCTGTTTGATGGTGCACTGGGCTCCGGCTGCAGGGAAACCATTACCAGACAACATGCAGGCCTCCCCTGGAAGGGCTGGGGCTCTGGTGGTGGGGGCGGTGGGCAGGGGGGATGTGGAGGGAGGGGTCCGTCCCGAGCTGAGATGGGCAAAGGCTCCCGTCCTGTGTCTGCAGTGGAGAAGCTGGGGTCTTGGGCGTGTCACTTCCCTGACTGGGGACCTGGGTCCTCATTTGCAGAATGGGGATCAATTCAGACTACCCCACATGCCCCTGAGCTGGACACATGGTGTTCAAACAACTCGTTCAAATGTCCGAAAGGATGCCTGGGTCAGGAGTGAACAAACCCACTTTGCAGAATTCGCGTCCTGGCCCCACACCCACACCATGGCTTCCACCTCCCCCTGAGTTCTGAGCTGGAGCAGAGCTTCGCAGCCCCGAGCCTCCTTTCCCTGAGGGAAGCCCCTGGGGTGGGTGGTGGTGGCAGGGCCCCAGTCCCAGCCTTGCCAGGGACCCCAGAACGGGGTTTGAAAGTTAACCTTCTGCATCAATTTTCCTGAGCTGGGCCACAGTATAAGGGGCACTCCGCCATCAGGTAAACCAGGGTGCCCTTAATGACTGACCAGAGTTCTGGGGGGCTTCGCACGGCAGGAGTGGGGCTTCTGTCCCGTTTCACACGGAGGGCTTGGCAGTCGGCTCTGCAGTACCCCCCCGGACCCCCTCAGGCTCCCTGAATAAGTTGTGCTCCTGGTTGTGATTCTGGCCTCATTGCTCTCGCCCTGCAGTTCTCACGCGAGGGTTTCAGAAGACAGGACCCCAGCCCGGGTGGGCCAGCTTGTGCCCTGTAGGTGTGGTTAGAGGTGGGTGGGCCACGTTCAAGTGGGGGGACACGGATGCGGGTGGGATGGGCGTGCCCCCTGCCCGCTGGCGCCCGCCATGTGCCTGGGCCTGTCTGGTCCCCATCACACCCCCGGGGGCTGCACAGAGTGTCCCAATGCCCCTCAGACCCTTGGCCCCTCTGCCTGCTTGGCGGGCACACTGGGCTCACACGGCATGTACATTCACAGCGTCCGTTTCCTTCGACATCTTGGAACCTCGCGTTGAGGGGCTTCAGCTCCTTTCCAGTCTTGTTCGGGGCATTTGAGTACCAGCCAGGAGGGTGGGGAGCGGTGGCATCCCTGGAAATGCAGCTGGTGGGGCTGTGCCGCCCGCCGTGGGGAGAGCTTGTTCTGATGTCCGGTGGGGAGGCCCAGGGGCAGCAGGGAGAAGGGGACGTGGGCGCGTTGACCTTCGGGAAGGGTGGGCTGGTTTTAGCTTCCTTTGCCCGCCGAGGCAGCTGCCCATCTTTCCATAGTGGCTCCTGGGGCTTTGCCACATGAGAACACGCTAGAACGTTCTGCCTCTCGGTGACTCGGTGCCCCCGGGCGCAGGGTCTCAGTGACTCGGTGCCCCCGGGCACAGGGCTGGTCCCTAATGACGGGGACACCATGGGGAGTGAAAAGGGGACTTCGCTCCCGGAGCCCACGCTCCTGTGGGGGTGACATTGGACACATATGTGGGATGTCACACGTCAGGGTGTGCCACAGACCAACACCCCGTGGGCGGGAAGGAAGGTCAGGAGAGCCCATCCCGAGGAGGCTCGGGAGCACGCCAGGACCGCTCTGGAGGCAGGGCACAGCTCGGGCAAAGGCCCTGGGGCAGGCGCGCCCGCTGTGGTCTGGGAGCAGCAGGGTGGGCCAGGCGGCGGTGAGAGCAGGTGGGACATGGCAGGCCTCATCCACCCCGGGAGGAGTTTTTAGTAGTTATGGCTGGGGGCCCAGGACCTGGGGACTTCGTACGTGTCCTCTCATTCTTGTAACTGCACTGAAGGATACAAATAATCTTTCTCCATCATAACAGGAGAGTTGGGGGCTTGAACATTCATGTCGTGCCCAGGAAGGCAGAGCCAAGGCAAAACAGGACCCCCCCACCCGAGGCTGTTGGGGAAATCGGGCATCTCGTTTGTCCATCGGGAAAGTCAGTCGGACTCCTTTGGCCAAGAATGCAGGGCGGGGCCAGTGGATGCTGGAGGCCCTTTCCTCCTCGCACCCCCCAGTCCGACTCCCCCTCCCTGGGGGTGCAAAGCATGGACGAGGCCCCGACAGCCCCCGCCCCCCCCCCGGGGCCCTGTGAGCTCCTACAGAGAGCTTTGGAAGGTTGGGCGGGCCTGTCACGAGGGTTCCCTGGTTTGGTTCACACTTTGCTGTAGATGTGACATTCACCGGGCGTTTTCTGATGCGGGCAGTGATCTGTGTGCATGGTAGGAAGTTGGGAAGAGTCCGTGGAGGCATCTGGCTGGGTCCCGAGCTCCCGGGGATGGCAGCCTGTGCCCGCCCGGCCACGTGGGCCAGGGAGACCCAGGTCTGGACGCTCAGCCCCCTGCTTACTGCAGGAAGCCGTCATGTTTTTATCCTGAGTTCACTCTTATTGTAAGATTTCTCCTACTAATGCAAATAACAAGAATGAGATTCCTCATAGCTCCCCGGCCAAGGGACTGTCCCGTCCTGTCTCCCGCAGGTGCTCCCGGGCCTGCCGTCTTCGGCCTGGGGCTGCCCTGGGGCCCCAGTCAGACTGGTGACCCTGCACTTGTGGGCACCGCCCTAACTCGGATCAGAGGCATTTTCACCCAGCTCATTCTTGGCTTCTTTTTTTTCTCCTCTTAACTCATTGTGACGGTCCATTTTCATTCCAATTCAGGGAGAGGGACGTAGACGCCCAGCCTTTGTGCTATGACATCTGTTTCTAGAAATCGCAGACTCCCACTGACCCCCGCCCCTTGCCCATCCAGCTGTGAGACCAGTGGTCTGTCCTCTGGCGGCCCGCCCTCCCAGGCCTGCCGCTGGTCCGACCCTCCGTTCTGGGGGGCCTGGGGTTCTCAGGGAGCAGAGTGTCGTCCCCGCTCACACTCAGCAGAAGAGACGAGAGAGACCTGGCCCCCGGGCTGCACGCTGGTTGCATTTTCCTGGCCACCCTAGCAGGTCCCTCTCCAAAGCCAGGTTAAGCTGGTGTTTCCTCAGGGCTAGAAGGACACTGGTTCACGATCTGTGACCTCTGGGCCCACGCTCGGCAGACGCAGGGTGGTGGCCCCAGGGCGGGGTGGGGTCGAGCCAGGATGTGACGACGGCTGTCTGATCTTCAGCTCCAGCCCTCCTGCATGACCCAACAGCGACCTGAGTGATGACCTGGAAACACACATGCAGGTCCACGTGGCACCTTCACGGTGGTAGGGGTGATGCTGGCAGGTGCTTGCTCCAAGTGCTCAGTCCAGCTGCTCCCCTGAGGCACGCACGTCACCAGGTGCCCATCTATGGCCTGGTTTATGGACAGTGCTGTGTGCGCCGTTTCTCCGCCCAGCTCTCCCCGCCGGGCACGGCTTTAGGCTGAGTCACTGAGATTCCACCCCGGCCGGGACCCCAGTGTCCGCTGTCCGCATCACTTCTCACCCTGCTTTCCCTGGGGTGCAGTTGAAATGGGAAGGAAGCCCGGGGTTGCGCCTGCCCTTGGCCCCGCACCCTGCAGACCCCACAGGTCTCTGTGCTCAAGTGTCACCTCAGCGCCTTCAAAAAAGCTGGGGCCACTGACGGTGCAGCACACCCAGCACACTGGGCCTCTGCGGAGTGAGCGGTTCCAGGCCCCGTGGCTGCTGGGACTCAGCGCCCCCCCGGGGCCCACACGGCGTGGGTCAGGCCCTTGCTTGGAATGCAGTTTCATGGTTGGGGAAATGGGGATGGAGGAGGGTGGCGGGGAGGTGCTGATGGTAAGCCTCCTACCTGTGGGGCGCCCTCCCTCCCAGTTACCGGGGACTTTGGCAGCAGTTTGGGGCTTGGGGGATGGCTGACTGAGCGGCGCAGTTTCCCATCAGAGGCCAGACTCTGTTTTCCCGGCCATCCCGATGCGTGGAGGTCTGTGGTTCCAGACCTGGTCCAGTGTTCTCAGGCCCTGCCCTGTGTTCATGACACCTCCGGGCCCAGAGATGCTGCACTTACAGGAAGGCCCAAGGCCTTCCACTGAGTTCCGTTTTAGATTTCAGCAGCTCCCGACTCAGAGGCTCTGTTTGCTAGGACTTTGGTACCCAGCGCCCGGGGAGGCACTCAGCAAAGTTGGCAGGAGCTCCCTCTTGTCTGACACACGCCGTCCATTCCTGAATCCGGGGGGTTTGTGAGCTGAGCTGAGCTCAGCGTTCAGACGAGGGTTGACATTAATAGTGAGTCCTCCAGTCGGGTGACGCCGAGGGTGGAGAATCCCATAGCTCTCTAAGGGACCCCGTGCTCTTTGCATGAAAAGGTGGAGACGAGCCTGGGGCCGAGATATTTGAGTGTCCTAACTGCTTGGCGTTCACGTCGCAGGGGCGTATGCAGAGCTTTGGGAAGTCTCCGGCCCTGACTGTTCTGGATTGTCTGCTGTGAGATTATTTACGTCTTCAGTCAGATGAGCAGACCCCTTCCAAGAGCCTGGAGCGCCTTTCATCCCTGACTCACCTTGTTTTCTCCCCACCAGTGCTGCACACGCAGGGCCCCATCGATGGCAGCCTTTACGCCAAGGTGAGAAAGAAGAGCAGCTCGGACCCCAGCGTCCCTGGCGGGCCCCCGGCTGTCCCCACCACCAGCAGCCCGGACCACAGCGACCACACCCTGTCCGTCAGCAGTGACTCCGGCCACTCCATGGCCTCGGGGAGGACCGACAGGACCGAGGAGCACCCGGGCCCAGGACCCAAGAGGTGCCTGAGCCCCCAGGAGAAGGCCGAGCTGGACCAGATGCTCAGCGGCTTTGGCCTGGAGGACCCCGGAAGCCCCCTGCAGGACATGAGCGATGGCCACAGCAAGTGCGGCGAGACCCGCCACGTGGTGCCGGCCCAGGTGCACGTGAACGGTGACGCTGCCCCCAAGGACCGGGAGATGGACATTCTGGATGACGAGATGCCTGGCCACGACCTGCGCAGCGTGGACAGCACGGGGACGCTGTCCTCCTCGGAGGGCCACGCGTCCACCCACCTGGGCCCCTTCACCTGCCACCAGAGCAGCCAGAACTCACTCCTGTCAGACGGGTTTGGCAGCAGCGCCGGCGAGGACCAGCATGGAGCCCCTGCCCCAGACCTGGGCCTGGGCGGGGACCCCCTGTACGAGCGCGAGTGGGCCTTCAGGGGCCGCGAGCCCAGGCCGCCACAGCCCGTGCTCAGGAAGCCCCCCGCGCCCGCCCCGACGCAGGCCTACGGGCAGAGCGGCTACTCCATGCCGACCTGGGTGCGCCAGCAGCAGATGGTGGCTGCCCACCAGTATGGCTTCGCCCCCGACGGGGAGGCCAGGCTCAGCGGCCGCAGCCCGGCGCAGACCCAGCCCAGGGTCCCGGTCACCCCGACCCGGGGGGCCAGCAGTCAAGTGGCCGTCCAGAGGGGCGTGGGCCCCGGGCCACATCCCCCTGACACGCAGAGACCCCCCTCCCGGCAGAGCGGCCTTCAAGCCCAGGGCTCCGGACGTCAGCGTCGTGAACGGCACCGTCCCGGAGCTGAGTGCAGACCCCTCCCCGGGCTCCCCAACCCTGGACATCGACCAGTCCATCAAGCAGCTGAACAGGCTGATCTTGGAGCTGGACCCCACCTTCGAGCCCATCCCCACCCACATGAGCGTGCCGGGCAGCCCAGCCAATGGCCCCGTGCCCCCAGATGGCATGGGAGGTGGACTGCGGGCCAGTGGCCACCTGCAGGACATTGGGGGAGGCCCTGGCAGGGGCCCCACGAGACAAGATGAGCTGGCGTTTCACGGGAGGTGTGCTGGTCCGCGTCTGGGTTTGCAGGATGCCCAGCTCCTTACTGCGTCTGGAGCACGGGCTTGTGGGGGCAGGGGAGGAACTGCCCCAACTGGGTGTGGGAGATTCTCTGAGCCAGGACTGGGGAGGCTGTTCCTGTGGCAGCAGCCTACAAGCCAGAGGAAGAGGGTCTCGGGATCGGTGACCGAGGGGCAGGTCCAGAGAGTCGGGGCTGAGAGGTGCAGCGGGAATCCAGGCCACAGAGCAGTGGGGGCCATGCTCCATGGTGGCCGGGGCTGGCAGGCTGTCACCCCCCTGGGACGTGGCGGTACAGTGGCAGTGCCAGGCCTTCCTGTCCCGCTGGGAGGCCTGGAAAGGCCAGGGTGGCTGTGGTGGACAAGGTGACCTGGATGCATGGCTGCATGGATGTGGGGGCAGGCACTGGGGTCTGAGACAGGCTCTTCATGGCGGGAGACACAGGCCATGGGGCCCAGGAGAGGTGGCCAGGGCGGCCTGGAGGAGAGGGCACTGGGACAGAGTGGGGGCGTCTGGCTCTAGGAACGGTGTGAAGTCACAGGGGAAGGTGTGTCTAGAGGCTTCCACACGGAGAATGGGGCCGGGTCGGGGGTCCAGGCGTGGGTGCCCTGAGGCCTGGGGAGGTGGAGGGAGAGGGGCTGCGAGGACCCAGAGGCCACCTCAGGGCTGGGTGTGGGGCGCCCAGTGAGGCCAGGCCCTCCCTCCAGTGTCAGCGTGCCCGTATATCCCCACCTAGGGCATCACTGGTTCCTTGGTGGCCCTGCCTCTAAATCTGAGGACAGGAAAGGTGAGGAAGGAAGGGCCCCACGGCTGCCTCCTGCTCCCGAGTCTGCCCGCGTGCCGGCCGAAATCCGAGCTGGGATCACCGATGGGGAAGGACCGCGCTGCCCTGTCCTCAGGCCCTTCGTCCTCTGAGGCCCCTCGGTGCAGGGACCTCCCATCTCACAGTGGAGCCTCCGGAGGTGTCAGTTAGTGGCCTGCCCAAGGTCACACGGGTCATTGGCAGAGAACAGGAATCGGCCCCTGTGGCTGCACCCAGGGGCCCTGCCCGCTTGGCAGTCCAACGGGGAGGATTTCAGACCCTCCCGGGTCCAGGTGGCTGGGGGAACCTCAGCTCTGCAGACCTGGGTCCTGTTTAGGGTGCCCTGTGTGACTTGAGTAAAGGACTTCTGTTCACTTCGTCTCTTAAAAGAAACCCTGTCCCGTGCCCGGGTGATGGGTGGGCCAGGGAGCGCGGGTCTGCATGCAGCATCCTGCACCTGCATCAGGAGTGACATCCCGGCCCCCTGAGCACCTGCGACCCTGGGTGTTGGTGTGCAGAGCTGGGCGAAGCTGGAGGGGTCCCTGGGAGGAGCTGACCACAGCCGTGATGGCAGCAGCTGAATACGGCCGGGCCCGGGTGGGAGGGTTTGCCTTGTGGACTCGCTCGGTCAAGTACGTTCAGGAGATTCTGAGTTTAAAACACGCTTCAGTGGGAATAAAACTGTCTCAGCTCGCTGAACCTACTTAAAAGAAAGCACTTGGGAAAGTTAAAACCAGAAATCTTATTTTTCCTTCGATTGAAACCTCCTTTGAGACCTGGAGGAGGTCGGAAGCATGCAAGTGTATTGGGGGAAAGAAGTCCAAGGCTCCGGTTACTGTCTGATGGCCTCTCTCTCCCGTGATGGGTGTCAGTCCTCATGACGACCGTGAAGCAGAGAGCCCGGGGTTTGAGGAAGTCCCTCATCTCCTCCCCTTCCACGTCCTCATCTCCCCTTCTAGGTCCTCATCTCCCCTTCCAGGTCCTCATCTCCTCCCCTTCCAGGTTCTCATCTCCCCCCCTTCCAGGTCCCTCATCTCCTCCCCTTCCAGGTTCTCATCTCCTCCCCTTCTAGGTCCTCATCTCCTCTTCTAGGTCCTCATCTCCCCTTCCAGGTCCTCATCTCCTCCCCTTCCAGGTTCTCATCTCCTCCCCTTCCACGTCCTCATCTCCTCCCTTCCCATGTCCTCATCTCCCCTTCCAGGTCCTCATCTCCTCCCCTTCCACATCCTCATCTCCCCTTCGAGGTCCTTATCTCCTCCCCTTTTAGGTCCCTCATCTCCTCCCTTTCCACGTCCTCATCTCCTCCCTTTCCACATCCTCATCTCCTCCCTTCCCACGTCCTCATCTCCCCTTCCAGGTCCTCATCTCCCCCCTTCCAAGTCCCTCATCTCCTCCCCTTCCACGTCCTCATCTCCCCTTCCAGGTCCCCATCTCCTCCCCTTCCAGGTGGCCATGCTTCAGTGACTTGATAAACTCACTACTGGAATTACTGGAATTTTTATTTTGATTTTTAGATCTTCTCCAGTTCCTTTTATCATAAAAATAATTCAGTGTCATTTTTGAAATGAAAGGACTTGAATACGTCAACAGATCTGTAACACTCAGCATGTTTGGTTATTAATTATGCAGATCCAATTGGAGTGTTTCTTAATCCATTTCTTGCCTGGTAGGAATCTCGGGCATGCGTTGGGTTTTTTCCCCTGTGCTTTTAGAGCTCTGGTGGTGTCTGGGGAGTAGAGGTGAGCAAATTGGACGCTCATCCTCAGAGACCTTCCTGAAGTTTGGAGGTGAGCTTCTGGTAGGAGCACGAGGGCGGCTCATGGCTCAGGGACTGGCCTCCCACCCCAGAGCCAGTGTTCCACCCACAGTGAGCTCCTGTGTGAGGGCAGTGCCAAGCTGGGAGGTGCAGCGCATTGGGACTCACACGGCATCTGATGCAGCTCGTGGACAGTGCAGGGGGCTCTCAGAACAGCCTGCACGCTGACTTCTGGTTCTCCTTCTGGGACATCTTGTCTTGATAGAGATCCTGCCAAGAATGCACACGTCTGTAGCTCTCAGCTATTAGAACTGAGGGGGCAGGAGACCGTCCTTCCCTCCCTGGCAGGTACAGAGAGATTTTTGTTTGATTTTTAAAATTTTTAAATTGAAAAAAATTTTTTAAGTATAATCCAATTACAATGCTGTGTTAATTTCTGGTGTACAGAATAGTGATTCATTTATACAGATAAATATTCCTTTTCATGTTCTACTATTATAGGTCATTACAAGATATAGAGTGTAGTTCTCTGTGCCGTACAGCAGGACCTCATTGTTTACCCACTTGATTTTAATACTTAAATGTCGGTATTTACATCTCTCAGGTGCAGAAAGCTAGATCAGCCAGGGAGAGGAAAAAAGTCATTGATGCAAGGGAAGTCATAAAACTGTAGAGCTGCCCTGCTGACCTTGAGGTGTGGAACATTGCAGAAGGCTTGGGGGTGCTGGAAACCTGTGCTTTGAAGGCAATCCAGCCCCAGCAGGTTTCCTTCCCCCAGATCGGGGAGACAGGGCTGTGCAGCTGAGCCGGTCCACACATGGCTCTCAGTCCAATCTTACTGAGTTGGAGGGCGCAGCGAGTCTGAAAGGCCCCGTGACATGCCGAGGACGGTGGCTGTCACCCCCAGAGGTGTCGTTCTGTGTCTGTGTGCCTGAGGCTCAGCCCTCTTGGGACGGGATAGTGTCTGATCAGAGCCACCTCCAGTCTTGCTTACAGATGGGAAATAGGCTGGAAAGTTCCAAGACGCTGGCTCTTCTGCATGAGACCCTCCCTGGCCTGCCTGGCATCTTGACCCCAGGTGCTGACTGCCACACGTGTCTTCATTCTGGCTGTAGACATGGGGTCGTCGCAGAGACCCCAGTGTCTTAAAGTTAGTAAGGATCATACAGGTCATGCCCTGAGGTGATGATGATGGTGGTGATGATGGTGGTGATGGTGGTGATGGCGGTGATGGCGATGATGGTGGTGGTGATGGTGATGGTGGTAATGATGGTGGTGATGGTGGTGACGGTGGAGATCATGGTGATGATTGTCAAGACGATGATGGTGATGGTGATGATCGTGATGCTGATGGCGATGATGATGGTGGTGCTGATGGTGATGATGATGGTGATTATAGTGGTGATGATGGTGATGAGGATGCTAGTGGTAAATGTGCTGGTAAGCCCTGCTGCTCTGAGCACCTGTACTACTCCAGGCACTACACTGAAGCTTGTCGGCGTCACCCTGGCCTTCACACTCACCATGTGTAAACTGAGCTTCTGTGTATCTGACTCTGCATCCCATGGCTGTGTCCTTATTGCACAGTCTCATGTTTTGCCACCAGCCGTATAACCCCTCAAGGGCAGTGCCAGTGACATATTCATCTTGTTTCCTGGCACGTGCTGATGTTGTGAATAGAGGGTGCGGTGCTGGCGGAAATGCAGAGGACTCTCCCGGGTCCCCTGTGGCTCCATTGGGTTGGCATGGGGACCTCAGCGAGATTCATCATGGGACAGGTCAGGGAGCCAGTCTCCCCACAGGACAAGAGAGAGGCCCTGCAGAGGTGGGGTCTGGTCTCAGAGAGCCTCGGAGGAGCTTGTAAATGGGCTGAGATGTGGGGGCACCTCACGGTGCCCCCGTGGCTACCCGGCTCTGGTCTGGGCGCCCTGGGACCTGGTGCCACCCCACACCCCAGGTCTCCCCGCTGCTCTGCCGCCCTGCCCACAGGGGTTTCTTCCATCACATCCTCTACATGGGGGGAGATTTCAACGGATGATACCCAAGAAATAGAAGAAGTCTGTGACAATTAAGGATGGATGGCAGGCAGCCCTCCGTTTCCCGCATACCTAAGGACAACTTGCCTCCTGTTGTCCAAATACCATGTTTCTGTTACATCAACCACCGCCAACAGTCGCAGGGCCCCGGCAGCCCCGCGTTCTGCTTACAGACACTCTGGGACGTCACGGCCAGTGCTGCCTTCGAGGGCTTCTGCAGACACAGGTGTCTTGCCTGCGTCCAAGGACTGATTTATGCTGCAGGCAGTTCAGAGCAGTGACAAGTACCGACTTCAGCCACTGAGAGTGGGAGCCCATCAGTTTAAATTACATAAAGCTACACGTGCCCCACGACAGGGATCCAGTGTGGAAAGTGAGGACCTCAGCCGTGGGTTCCCACCGTGTGGGTCTCCGGGGGTGTGTGGCGGGGAGGCGGCACTCACGAGCCCCAGGTGGTGGGCGGGGCAGAGAGCCAGGGGCACTGGGGAGCAGGAAGCATGGACTTTTCCTGGAGGACGGCTGACCCGGGCTGTGCAGACGCGGGCAGAGCCGAGGTGTGGGGAGTGCACAGGTGTCCCAGGGCTGGGGGGCCAGGTGCCCGGACAGGCCCCTGACCCAGTCAGGAGATGGAACGGCTGCCCTCAGGGTCACCTCCTTTCCCCGGGGACGCAGACTCTGCAGGCATCTCAGAAAGGGCATCTCAGGCCGACCCCACAACAGCAGGACCCCCGCCTGCCGGGGACCCCAGGCCGATGCCGCAAGACTGCGCCCCCTCTGCGGCTCTGGGGAGCAGCCTCGTGCCTGCCCAGGCACAGGACAGAGGAGCTGGGCTGCACAGAACCAAGGAGGCGCCGTGCGCGGGGCGCTCCTGGCTCCTCTGGGTAGACGCGCCCAAGGATGTGCTGTCCTGTCCATTCAGACAGGAAGCGCCAGGTCAGAGAGGGTGGGTGACTCAGGCTCAGACCTGGCCTGGGGCATTTCCTGCGTGGCCACCCTGTGTGTGTTCCCAGGCATATCCAGGAAGAGGGTCCCAGCTCAGGGGCAGAGCCCGAGGTCTGGGGACGTGTGGGGCCAAGAGGGAGGGCTCCGGCCTCACCTCTCCACCCTCGGGCCTGTCCTCCTTGCCCTTCCAAGTCCAGGCGACCAGCTGCAGATGGGGCTGCTCCTGGGTCCCGGGGGCGGGCCGGCCCGGTGTCCCCGCGCGGCAGCTCTGTGTCCCGCCCGGCAGAGGCCCAACGTTGGCAGCGGCAGGCGGTCTCAGGGACAAGAGGGTGGAGGTCACGCCCCTGGTCACCCGGGAGACAGCAAGCGCTCACCCCCTGGAGCCACGGTTCGGTCCTCTTGGTGGGTTTCAGACCGCGAGGGGGCCTGGCCACAGACAGACCTGTCTTGAGATGTCAGGCTCTCAGGCCTCATGAAGCCTGGGTTTGGGCTCATTCTTGCCGTTTTAAGAGCTGAGCAAGTCCCCAGGGTCATCCCAGGGTCACGTTCTCTCTGAGATGCCTCCCGACCCGTCTCTTCCCCTTGTGCCCAGGGGTCCCAGCTCCTCCCAGACACCGCTGTCCCCGCCCCCATCAGGAGCTCCTGCAGAGCAGGGAGCCCCGGGAATACGGGGGGGCTGCTCCTGCCAGGCCCACCAGGGACCCAGGATGGGGGAGGTTGCGGGCTGAGGGCCAGCGACCAGGGCCAGGGGGTCGGTTGTGTTCCTGTGAAGGACTCTTCCCTCTGTTCGCGGCCGCAGACGAAACTGGAGTTTCTCCAGCTGAGCTCTCATTGCCTGAGATGAAGGGGCGGGTGGGGTGTGCTTGTGCCGTGAGATCTAAAAAGACACTCCTTCCTGGGGTTAGGACGCTGGGCGCCCCATGTGGCTTCAGACGGATTCTTCAGGACTGTGAGCAGGGGCCGCGAGTCGGGTGCCCGCAGGCACGTGGAAGCTCCGCGCTCCGGGTGGGAACATCCTTCACGGTGGGAAGTAGGGTAGCTCTTGTTGGAGCTGCTTTCTGTTTTTCTGCAGAAGCGCCCTTTGAATTTGGGGTAAGTGACTCAGTTCCTTTTGCCCCCGACGACCCTCGCTCCACACACAGGGGTTTCGGGGCCCCACGAGGTCACCTTGACAGGCGTGTTCCCACGTCCCTGGATGCTGGGCTGGCCTGCAGCTCTGGTTCTGAACCCTCCCGGGCCCGCGGTCCTGCTTTTAGAACTTCTGTCTCCTGGCACCGTCTTCACCATCGTGAAACCAAGGTTGTGGCTCCCGTAAGCTGCTCACACACGCAGCCATCAGAGATCTGTGGACCACCCTCACATTCTCACTACAGAAAAATACACGTGACATAAAATTGACCATTTTCACCGTTTTCAAGTGCACAGTATCGTGACATCATGTGCCTTCCGTGTTGCGTAGCTGTCCCCACTCTCTGGGTCCAGGACATTTCTGTCATTTCAGGAGGAGTCTGCACCCACTGCAGTCGGCCCCGCTCCACACTTCCCCAGATCCCACCGCCCCCGGTCTGCCTTCTGTCTCCGTGGATCGGCCTCTTCGGGGTGTTCCGTGTCAATGCAGGCATAACTAACATTTGTCGGGCTCATACCCGCTGTGCTCAGGGCTGAGTGGCGTTCCTCTGCATGGCTGCACTGTGCTGTGCTCCGTCCATGGGTGGGGACCTCCAGTGTTTGTGAGCAGGGCCGTGTGAACGTTCGTGCACAAGTGTTCGTTCCATCACCTCTTCTCAGTTCCCTGGGGCACACACACGGGAGTGGGGCTGCCGGGCCACGTGGCAATTCCTTCTTTCCTTTTTCTTTAACAGTTCTTTTCTGCTGGGGATTGAACCAGGACCCCGTGCCTGCTAAGCTCACGCTCTACCCCTGAGCTATAACCCCCTCCCCCGGTGGCTCTTTCATTGACGTGCTGAGGAGATGCCTCCTCAGGTGCTGGCAAGCCCTCTTTGGAGACCCCGGGCGTCCGGTGTCGGGGGCGTGTTTCTGGAAGCTCTATCTCGGCGTGGTGGACACGAGCTGGTCTGCACGGATGTGACCCCCGATGCACGATGGGCCTTCACAGGCGAGACGTGGAATTTGCCTCATCCCTGTGTGGGTGGTGGTGAGCCCCCTGGGTCAGGACAGGGAGGAGATGATGGGAAGATGGCCCGGGACCCGAAGTCCTGTGCCATTCCTCCTCACTGCCATCAGCCGTGCGTGCCTGGGGCTGCACCTTCCTGGCTCACCTTCTGTGGAAGGAGGCCCCACAAGTGGACAGTCCTTGTGACCGTCCTGAGGTGTGTGGTGGAAACATCGTGCTTCCTCAAATGTTTGCGGAGGCGGCCGGTGAGATCCAGAGCTCTGGGGCGGGGGCGGAGTGGGCAGGTAATGACAGAAAAGGAAGAGACTCAAAGAAGCAGAAAGGAGTGGAAAGTAGGCGCCAGCCTCTGCCACTGGCGCCCTGAGGGCAGCAGTCCCATGGGGTCTGTGCCGTGAGTCACAGGCACGCCTGCGCAGGACACGGTCTCCTGCGCTCCTCGCAGTGCAAGGGTGCGCCTCCTAGCTTTCTGGACATGATCATTTCCATTAAAAAACGTCTTTAGAGGAGAGGCTCCCTCCTGCCCAGCTCTTCTGCGTTACCCGGTGTGGAGGACTTCCAGTCCCACAGTCCTCAAGGCAGCTGCCCTCCCCGGGCCTCTGGGCACAGATCTGCAGAGCCTGCTGGCCTGGTTCCCACATCCCCTGAGGCCCTGGGGTCGGATGGGGACTAACTGACAGATGTCCCCGCTCCCTGGGAACACTCCCTGTGGGGGAGTCCGTCTGCATTTCCGCGTCAGGGAGAGCAGAGCCGTTTGAATCAGTCTGGAAGCGCGTTTGGGCGTCTCCTTGTCGCTCTGCCCTTCTCCCATTGACACTCATTCTGCAGAGGAAGCACGTTTATCCGAATGGGGAACCTGGAGCTAACTCGGGGGCAGGCTGTCTGCGTGCATCCCTGGTGGTGGCTTTTGCTCCCAGGAATGCGAGGGAGTTTCCAGAACCCGTGGGCAGGCCCCCGTGCGAAGATGCTGCCCCTGGCAGCCACCCAGGTGGAGGCGAAGGTCGTGCGTCCGCCCGCTTGGCACTGCCACCTGGGAGTGTGTCAGTCGCAGGAGCTTTGCACATGCCCGCGGGCTTCCCCCAGGAGGTTGGGGTGAATTGGCCTGGATCCTGCTTGGTGTCAGAGTGATTTTAAACGCTCCCCCGTGTGTGACTCTATGCTGGAGACTGGCCCTGGTCCTCCCGCTGGTTTGTGTGTTTGGAAACGCTGGGGAATTTTACGAAGACTCCAGCCTCCTGGCCTCACTCTGCAGGCTGTGACTTCACAGGGCAGGGTCGGCCCGAGGGTCCAGACCGCGAATGTGATTCCCGTGCGCAGCCAGGCGGCCTGAGCGTCGCCGGGAGCCTGTCTGTGTTCGTCTGTGTCCTGGCCACCTGGAGCCTGGCCGCTGCCCGGGGATGGGGCACTTCTGCCTGCTGGGGGTGGTTCCAAAGCTGGGAGGACTCAGACGTCGTTACCCAAAGTTCACGAGGGGTGAAGGACGTGAGAGGTGGAGGGGGCGTCCATGGCCGTGCTGGCACATGTGCAGAAGGAGGGGTCCCCGATCTCAGCCAGGGGTCCCCCCTACTCCATGATCCACATAGATCATTCCTTTTTTGTTGTATTTTTGTGTTTATTACATTCTTTATTGAAGTGCGGTCAGTGCACAACGCCGTGTCAGTTTCTGGCACGCGGCACGGTGATGCGGCCACACGTGTGCTTAATCACTGATGTGCCCACAGCACCGCCTGGCTGTGGAGGTGTGTCCTGCCTCCCAGGGGATGTTTCCAGGGCCTGGAGGAAGCCCAGGAGCGGGGCCACCCACAGCTCCGCACCAGCTGCAGGGACGGACGGCTCCTGAGACTGCCTGCTCGGCTCTGCGTGTTTCCTCGTGGGCCCTGGTCCCACCCGGACGTGTTTTCACAGCGGTGCCTTTGAGTGCATCCTTGAGGCTGGTCTCATACACAGGACTGCACGCTGGACGGGGCCTCGGTTCCTGAAGCCCTCTGGCTCAAAGGTCAGGGCTGAGGTCACATCACGTGGAGGTCAGGGTGCAGGTTGTCCTCCGCAGGCCAGCAGCAGACCCCTGGGGAGCACCCACACCCTGCTCCCAGCGCGCTGGCGTGGCCGCAGTGGGCCACGTCCACAGGACACCGTTTCTGCCCTGCCTGTCGGACAGAGGCCATCTCCTGGTCCCCCTGTCCCTTCCGGGAAGGCCTCTGCATTTCTCAGCTCTGATGGGCCGCAGGAGGCAGGTCAAGGGCCGCCCCGCTGCACACCATTTCAGAGCAGCGCCTTTGGATGTCTCCCTGGGTGACGTGCTTCGCGTGCTGTGACCCGACAGCCTTGGGGGGCATCAGTCATCCCCTCCTGGGGTGGCCAGGCTCGCAGGGTCCTCCTGCCCATCACTGACTGACACCCACGGGCGTTTCCACCCCGATCCACCTTCCAAAAGCGCTGGGCCCCCACCATGCACCTGTCCTGCCCTGGGAATGGTGCCTGGGCCCTGCCTGTGCCGGGGTGGGGGCCAGCCTCCCTCCGGGGCCCCGCACCCCCCTCCCACGCCCTCTCTGTAAAAACGAGAAGGGGTAAAATGTTTCTAAAAGACGCAGTACAACATGTAAAGAAGGCGACCGACCGTGTAGGCAGGTGGAAATGTGTACACGTTCGTGACCCAAGAAAAAGACGTCTGTGTCTGGTCAAAGTGGCTGTTCCCTCCGTGGTGGTCCTGAAGTGGCACGCAGGCCCTCTGGCCTCAGAGGTCCCTGCAGGTGCTGCAGGAGGAGGCGCTGAGCTCGGGCAGGGGTCTCAGACTGTGAGTCCCTGTGCCTGCGGCCGCCGGGGCCCTTCCAAGCTCGATCACCACGGAGAGTCCTTCTTGCTGACTCTGGGGGGTGGGAAGCGGGCTCAGTCCAGGGCCCCGGGTTCCCCCACCCCGTGCTTCCTGAGCCCCCGCTGGGTGCCCGGCCGACTCTCGGTTCTGGGGAGCCCGCTGGACACAGGTCCTGGTGGAACCGGCGGTGGGAGAGACTGACAGCGGGTGGTAACCGGTCATGCCGGGGGAGAGCGGCCGGAGCCCCGGGGTTCCCCGTCAATGAAATGTCCAAACAGGCAAACCCGTCAAGACGGAAAGTGGGTTAGTGGTTGCTGGGGCCGTGGGAGGGGGCTGGGGTTTCCTGTCGGGCAAGGAAGGTGCTCTGGAACCAGAAAAAGAAAAAATGATGAATCGAGTGTCTCTGAGAGGTTTAAAGTCGGTCGCAGTGACGGGCTGGCGGTCTGCCCCGCACGGAACGCGCCTGCAGCCCACGTGTTTCCCTCCCTGCAGGTGACGAGCCCCCGAGCGGAAGGTTCCAGAAGCTGAGCGTTGGGCAGTATGACAATGAAACCGGGGGGCCCCCAGCCTTCTCCAAGTCCGAGTGCGGCTGGGGGAAGCCCACCAGCACGGAACAGGCCCCAAGCCTGGTGCCCTTTCTCTCTCCAGCCAGCGCCAAGGAGGTAGCCACAGCGTGCCCGGGGCCTGGCCCGAGGCAGGGTGTGGGTGCAGAGCACAGGTACGCGGTCGCTGTCCCGAGCGGGCCCTGGGTGTGCGCCTCGCTCCGGTCATCGGACCTCTGTGTTCTGACCCATGGGAGGGATGAGGGCCCAGAACTCCGCGGGCGGACAGCAGCCACCAGCCGCAAACAGACTTCCTCCAGGTCCCCGCAGGGGGGCCCAAGTCCCCACCCAAGGCCCCTCGGGGTCCCCGGGAGGGGGGCAGGGAGAACGTGTGGGTCAGTGTGGACGTGGGACGCCCGCCCCACCCCCCGGGAACATCAGAGCATCTTCCGGGAGGCATGGTTCAGGCTTTTAACCAGAATCGAAGTAAGACGGGTCGGCAAGCCCCCAGACCAGGAACCCTTTCAAGTCAGGTTTCACGTGCTGTCCAGGCGGGAGCGCTGGGGCCCAGAGCAGACGGGGAGGAGAACATCACCGTTAATGTTAACCCAGGCACCGAGCCAGGGCCCATAGAGGAAACGGGTCCAGGCAGCCTCTTCCCTGAGCTGTGGGTTCAGTGCGCCGTGTGCGTACCTGCCTGGGGACACACTGCGGGCGAAGGTCACTCACCTGCTTCGTTCCCCGGGCGCTCACCCCCACACAGACTCCCCACCAGCTCCACTCACCGCGTGGCTGTCACCGGCCGGAGCACCCGACGCTCCCCCACCTTTATGGCCACTGCACTTCCTGGGTTTCCACCCCTACCTCCTGGGCCCGCGCTCAGACCAGGGCTGGCTCACCTGACCCCCACCCCGTGCCACTTACAGACGGCAATCCCCGCGTACCCCCAGGACCTGGATGGGGTCGATGGCAGGGTCTTCTCGCCCACTTGCAGTGGCAGTGAGACCCTGCCCCCCACGCCTGCGTTCCCCATGTCTCCGGAGATGCCGTACGGTAAGGAGGGAGCAGAGCTGGCCGCCTGCACGATGGCCCCTCAGGGAGGACTCGGGGACGGACGGTGCCTCACTCTGCTTTCTTCCGCAGTGACGACCCCCCGTTACCCTTCATTCAGCCCCCCGGGGCCCCCGATGGGTGGCAGCAGCCTGTACAGAGGAGCTCAGGTTAAGACCCCGCTCTCTTCTGCCCTGGGCGTCCTCTCATGCAGGAGCACCGCCATGTGCCTGGGTCGCACCGCAGCAGCCTGGACGGCGAGGGCAGCACTGGCCATGGGGTGGAGGGGTGCAGGTGTGAGCTGGGGTCTGCTGGGGCGTTGGACCTCTGCCGCCTCCGGGGCCCTGTCCTGGCTCCTACGTCCTGGGTGTGGTCCCCATCCTGGGTCCCCCAGCACAGGGGTGGGTCTGCTCCCTCCTGGGCACCTTCCACGCCCCTGCGCCCACCCCACGGAGGGAGCGTGGATGCGTGCTGGTTGGGCTACTCAGCTCCGCCTCCCGGGTAGACGCCACTTGCCTGGAGAGTCCATAGTCAGGTGGTGGAGGGGCTGCGGCTCAAGCCGTGTTCCCATTTAAAAATCGCTCTCCTCAGTCATCGTGGGTTCTCCATGTCACTGCTTTCTGCCCCGGGAAGCGGGGAGGGGGTCCCTCAGGTGCACCTCTGGGAAGGTGGGAGGCTGACTGTGTCTTTAATCCCACTTCTTGTCCTGGGGACGATGGCCGCTCCACTGCCCCTCCCTCCTGAGGAACCCAGATCCCAGGTCGTTTAACAGAAGGGCCGTCTGTCCTGCAGAGTTTCCCATGTGGCCCGGTGTGCACACGCAGAGACCAGCTCCTTAGCAAGCATGAGTGCGTGGAGGGTGTGGAGAAGCGTGTGCTGTGTTGGCGCCTCTGAACGTCGAATGCAAGGAAGGTGGAGAGGTGCCCACGCTGCCGTGTGTAGCCTCGTGCGTGTTCTTCTGTTTCAATAACTCAGACACAAAGGGATGGCGTCTCCGTCTCCACACAGCCCCGTCCCCCGTCCCCCACGATGGGCAGCTCGCTGGAACCCAGTTAGTGGGTTTGGGCCAAGTCAGTGGGTGCCACGCCGCCACAACCGGGTCCACCAGAGACACGCTGGTCCGGCTGCTGTGTGCAGAGCAGTGCCAGGCGGGTGGAGTGCTCGGGCCGCAGTGGTTTCTGGAAAGAGGGGAGGACGGGGCTGCACTTGGGGGAGATGAGGGTGGTTCGAGCAGCTGACCTGACTCGGGGCTCCGTGGCTGTTCCCAGTTTGCCTGGTTCTGATGTTATGGTCTCAGCTGGGCTCTGACTTCTGACTAGTGTGTCTTCGCACATCGGACTGAACCGGGTGCTGGCTTGGCGTAATCCAGACGTGTCGGGTTGTCCCCCAGCCAGCCAGCCGATGAGGTCAGGGAGAAACAGAGCCGGACGCCAGTCAGTGGTGCGGGGAGAGGTTTACTTGGGGCTGGGGTTGTGGGTGCATGGGGCGGGGCACGGCCAGGTCCCAGGGCTGGGCGGAGCCCCGGGGATGTGCCCCATCATGTGAGGGTCCCTGGCTCCGTGCAGGAAAGAATTCAAGAGCAGTGGAGTGAAGGTAGATTTATTCAGGGGGACGCACCCCACAGACAGAATACAGGCTGTCTGGAGAGGCCAGAAGTGGCCCCGCAGCACGGGGTTGTCCAGGAAACTGAGATGAGCCCCGAGGTGCCCCCATAACTTCATGTGCTAACAGGCAGGAGGGTTATTCCAGCTCCTTGGGGAAGGGGTGGGGTTCCCAGAGATTGGCCCCCCCGCCCCGTGGTTGTTGCCCCCCCCACCCCTGCCGCGTGTCACGGTCTCACGTCACCACCGGTGTGGCTGCGGTGTGCAGTGGGTCAGGAGGGGTGCCCAGCCCTGCCTGTCGGGGTGGAGGGGTGGCAAGCTGTCCCCGATGGCCCTCCTGTTCTCAGGGGCACTGGGAGGGCGGGCTGGCGGGGACGAGCCTGCAGGAGGCAGAGGCCTGCATGGGGTTTCCGTCTCTCCCCCCTTTAACTTCCAAACTGTCCTCCGTCTGCTCCTCACTCACCCTTACGTTCTCGGCATCCAGCGTCCAAGAGGTTCTGGGTGAAAGTCTGTGTTGTTTTTAAGGCGTGAGCACCTGTGAGTGAGTGGGAGGGAGACTCTGTTCCTTCAGGGAGCCCGGCGCACGGTGGCTGCGGACGTGGGCGGGAGGGTCGGCGTTGCCGATGGGACACTGTGTCTGCACTGGGTGGTGACTGCACAAGGGGTGAGTGGGCGCCCACCTCCCTCTGACCCAGGTCCTGGATGCTTCCTGGGGGCAGCACGGTTTTAGGGACGAGTTTTCTGAATGTGACCTTTCATGGGAGTTGCTTCCGCCTGGAGCACGCCCGCACCATCAGCCGAGTCCCCGCTGCTCCCACCCTGCCAAGCAGAGGGGACAAGGAGGAAGGGCAGGCCAGTCTGCAAGCATCCGCACCAGAGCTGCCCTGGTCACAGAGAGGCTGGACACAGCACAGAGGTGGCATCTCAGAAAGCGGGCCTGGTTGTCCCCTCTGCCCACCCCGTGGGCTGCCCCACCCGCACCAGGGGAAGGACCCACCCTGGGGAGTGCTGTCCATCTCAGCCCTTCCTGGGCCTGGATGCCCTGCTGGACGGCCGCCTTCCTCTCTGTTCGGGGAGCCATGGGCCATGGGAAAAGCCCGTCCGTCCGCCGGCTGGGCCTGCCCTGGGCTGTGGCCGGGCATTTCCTGCAGACCCTGCAGGCCATAAACAACCCAGAGGAAGTGCCCTGCGTGGCCCTCGGGGTGGAGGGTCCTTGGGGTCTTCCTGGCCTCGAACTTGGGGAGGTGGGCCAGGCGTCCATCCTGTGAGAGGTGAGTGCCTGTGAGCTTCCACTGGCTTGGTGAGTGGGTCAGAGGGTCACGGCAGGGCTGGGCAGGGGTGACTCTGCACGGCATGGCTAGAAGGTGTCCTGGAAGCCCGCCACGTGCACCATGCCCGGTGCCTCCGTGCAGCCCTGGAGGCGGGGCGAGTCCTGGCCCCCCGGCCTCCCAGGAGGGTCATGGGTCCCTCTTCCAGGGAGGACTTCAGGGAATGTGGTGTCCGCACTAGGATTTGGCGGACGAGTGGGACTGTGCCTGGCCCGTGATGCAGGAGAGGCGAGGGGTGAGCACCCACTCTGTGCTGCACTAGGTGGATGTAGACCTCGTGGTACACTGCCTACCACCCGGGACTTCGATGTCAGAGGCCACACCCAGGACAAGTCCCTTCTGCTCTGCTGAACGGACTTCTTACGGTCAGATCTGAGGCCATGAGGGACGGAGCATGGACTTACCTGAGTGAGGGGGGACAGTGTCCCAAGTGTAGGGTCATTTGAAATGGGCTTTGACGAGTATATAGGAGCTCGCTGGATTGCTTAGGGTCGGGGATGGGGCAGGTCTTCCATGTAGAGGGAAGAACTTGAGCAGAGCAGAGGGAAGAAAGGGATCTAGTGTGTTTGAGCTAAGCCACCGGCCAGGTGAAGCCGGCTGATTGGTTGGAAAAGAGAGTCAGCCAGCAGGAGGGTATGGGAGCCACTGCTGCGGGAGGAAGCCCTGCGGGGTTTGAGGAAAGCGCTCACCCCAGGCTGCCCTGGGCAGGGGATGGAGTGAAGGCCTGGGGCTGGTGCCCGGGCGATGAGAGGCGGTGCCCTGGTCCCAGGGAAGGGGACAGGGCAGGAGGCTTCGCTGTGAGCCTGGGATCCCAGGGAAGCGCGTCTGCCTCTGTCAAGGCGCAGGTCCTGGACGGGGGCCTTGGGCTCGTTCGGGGTGGCTGTCTCCCTGGGGTCCCAGCCCCACGGACACTCGCGCTAGCTGCTTGGGTGGCGCTGGCCGCTCGGGTGGCACTGGCCGTGGGCTGGAGCCCAGTGGTGCAGGGTTCAGCCGGGAGCCTGGAGAGATGAAAGGCAGGGAAAAGGAAAAGGGGGAAGAAACGGAGAGGAAGCAAACCAGGCAGGGAGCAGGTGGGGCCGGCCGTGCCATCGGAGGGAGGCACTCGCTGGGCAGGCCGCCCGGACAGCCAGATTCTTTCCTCGGAGGAGCTCTCCCGCCGCCCTCTGAATGGGCCTCCTCGGAGGTGGCCGCCCCGCGACCCGCCCCGACTCCCCCGGGACACCGGAACCAGAGTCGCCCGGCCCCGGCGGGTGGGAGCCGCCTCTGGGGACAGCCCTCCTGCGGTCGCCTCCCGCTGCCCGGTCTCCCGGCCTATCCTAGGACTGCCCGGCGCCCGCGGCGTCCAGGTACACGCCGGTCCCCTCCCCACAGCCTCTGGCCATGTCTCTGCGAGGCTGAGAACTGACCTCCCGGAGGTGGGGGAGGGGCGGAGGGGAGCGGGAGGGGCTGGGATGCGGGCGCAGGGCCCGATGGGGGACCCAGCTGCTGAGGGGCCTGCTCTTCCCAGTGTCCCCGGGTCCCACGGCTGTGGGACAGGATGCCCGGCCCTGCAGTCTGGAGGCGCCTCCTTCCAGAAGAAAGCTCTGCTTTGTCTCAGCGGCCAGGGCTCCCGGGGCAGAGGGAAGCCTGCTTACAGATGTGCGGTCTGGAGCCGGCTGCTTCCCGGCTCGGATCATTCCTCGGCCTGCCCGGTTCCTCCCCGGCCCAGAGGGGTCGCCGGCTGCCCCGGGAGGACTCAGGGCCCAGGTGCTCCTTCACCTTCCTGGGAGAGCATTGCTTCACTCAGCGCCGAAAGCCGGCCTGGGGGTCAAAGTGGGGGCTTCTGAATGAGCCTCGCCTTGCCTGTTGGAGGGTTTCAGACCCCAAGACTTTAAAGCAGAACACACAGTCAGCGAGGTAACCCACCCGGTTGTCACCAGGGCTCCCAGAGGCTCACCTCTGCAATCTCCAGGTAAGCCTGGCGGCTTGTGGCCCAGGCTGCCGCAGCGGGCGGGTAGGCACGGGCCTGGCCAGAGTGACTCGGCCTGTGTGCGTGTCTCAGCTGGAAGGACGGGGGGGGGGGGGGGCGATTCCTGAGGAGGGGCAATTCCGGGGGAGGGGGCAGTCGTGCTCAGTGCAGCAAGCCTGGGCTGGTGCTCCTGCTGCCCGCTCGCCTCTCCAGCCTGAACGTCCTGCGAGCAGTGCCTTCCAGGTGTGGGAGACTTAACTTATCCATGGCTGAAGGGAAGATAATGTCTCTCCAGACATCTCCCGTCACTTTAATGCCA